>NC_089745.1:7485917-7510917 GCF_040412425.1 Macrobrachium rosenbergii | reverse complement strand
GATATAGATTATCTTTCAAGTCTTAACGATTTTACTGGAATTTGGGATTGGCTACAGCCTTCCCATAGAATAGGTTATCCATACGTGACAAAAACACTTTGAGTTAATGTATGTGAATTGGAATATAAGATAATTTAACATCCAATATTTAATGGACAACTATACACTCACTTTTCCACAAATAGGCAACTGCACTTTTTTTCAAAGTCCGAGATGGCTTGAGTTTGTCTCTTGTAAAGGAAAGCTTGGCGTCAATATATCGGAACTAATGGGAGTATATAAAATAAAGCTACAGTAATTCGTAGAATCATATGGACTTTATTATTT
Organism: Macrobrachium rosenbergii; assembly: GCF_040412425.1. Taxonomy (NCBI): domain Eukaryota; kingdom Metazoa; phylum Arthropoda; class Malacostraca; order Decapoda; family Palaemonidae; genus Macrobrachium; species Macrobrachium rosenbergii. The sequence continues at coordinate 7,510,590 of NC_089745.1, read as the reverse complement.
ACAGTTGTCTAGAAATTGATTTTTCACTTTATCCTGGAGGTAATATAAAAAAACTGCAGTAAGAAAACGCTGCTGGAAAGAAAAGAAAAATATGATTTGAAGATTATCTTTTAATTTCAAGAATGTCTCGAAAGAATAGCATCACCTGTATGGAAATCTTTCACCTGGTGTGGTCTCCATCATTGTATCTGTTCCGTGTTCGTCATGGTAACTTTTCAGGATACAGGGTGTATTGTGGTGTACCGTATGACAGTTACATTTCACTAGCCTGGTTGTTGCACAGCCTTCGTGGTGCAATGTACCACATGGAAAAAAGGAAACGCTGATTTCATTTTTGGCTCTTTTCCATTTTCGTCGTTAATACCTCTTAAGACATCTTCAAGAGGAGTGCGATCAACGTTAGAACCTTGGTAATATAACGTTCAGCTTTTATCCAAGAAACTGTGTTGGGTTTGGAATGGCTGTTATGCAGTATCAGCTGTTTCATTTAACTTTTGTAAGAACTACTTCAAAGTACTCGATCTCCAATTCTCTCGTGAATGCAGGTATGATTGCAGAAGTACCAAACTAGGAGTGGCCATAACTGGCGTTGCTTTCAGTGGGTAATTATAGAAACCTTGCCAGAATCTGTAAAATTTTCTGTAACATTTTCACTTAACCTGGTTGCAAGTAAAACACACAGAAAAAAAATTAAACAGTTTTCATGGTGATGAGACCAGGCTATCAAAAACCAGCTGGGTAATTATTTAAATGATACAAAGGGCAGCTGGGAATCCCATCCAACAAGCTCTTGAGAACAGTGCCCAAAGTAATATTTGTAAAGTAACTAGTAGGTGGTGACCTTTTCGGCAGAGCTGGAGTAATCCCAGCTGGGAAACAAAAGCCTTATAACTGATAGATGACTGAATCTTTGTGCACTGTTTGCATGTGTGTGTATGTTCATATGTTAAACAGGGTCTCGAGAGGTGGAGAATCCGAACTCTGGGGTTTAGTTTGATAATTCATCATAGATACTCAGTAGGGCAAGGAATGGTGGGTGGTGAAATTCAGATAAATGAAAGTCACTTTTGAGCTGCCATTAATGAAAACTTCTGGATGGGCATGACTTCTGGAAAGTTGTATACCCCTCACATGACTGGGAATATTTCTTAGAAAAGGAATTCTGTGCAAGTTCCAACCATTTAGGGAAAGTAGCTGAGGCAGACTGAGAAACAGCCGATAGAATTAAGAGAAGAAACTTTAGAATTGGTTTATCCACATTTGCTTTATATCAAATTTCACTGGGATTCACATGCAACAGTATGACAGATAATAGCTATATTGGTGGTTAGTTATGATGTGACTTTAGATCGTGTCTTAGGGTGCGTCCACGCTACGGTAAATAGTAGCCTTAAATGACCACATAGGTCCCAGCACTTGTCCCTTTGGCCTAAGTTCGAATCCAACCCACGCTACTGTAAAACATGTCATAAACATATGTAAAAAACGTATCACCTACATATTACAAACAGGTTGAAAATAAGTCAATTACCATAAGTGGAGAACGAATCTTTGGCAAATGCTGAATAATCATATGAAGCACTGGTTAGGATTACCAGCTGGTGTTAACATTGTTTTCTACCTTCGAGTGAGTGTGTGTGTGTTCGTGCATGTTTGTTTGTGTGTGTGTGATAAGTTTCCGATGAGTGTATTCTTGACATGTTATACGGTAGTGTGGACACGCCATTAGGCTGCTGCTAAGTTGTTTGAATACTGCAACCTTTGGTGGGTGGCAGTTTAAGTAACCTGTCACCTGTTGATTAATCTCCCTGACTTTTTTGAAGGAATATTCTATTCTGTCTTGCCCTTTATAACTTGGGAACTCAACATTCATTGTTGCCATATTTGACTTTGTAACCAAACATTCTCTTCCCTTGCCTTTTTCCCTGAGTTTGTAAATAAACATTCTTATTATTCTCGACAATGTAATCAGTATTAGTGTTTTTACCCTCCTAATCCTTTTCTCCAGATCAAACAGCCTCACTACCCTTTCCCAGACTTTGCAAACTAATTCTTGTCAAACCAACCTTTTGTAATACATTATTCTAAACTTTAAGGACCTGAAAATTGAGATTTCTTTGTCGTCGTCTCTCCATTAACTTTTGAATGTCTGCGTGCTTAACCCCTAGTTGTTAAACATATTTTCTTGCTCTGTCTCTCTTCAGAATTAAATTTTTTTTTCCTACTCACTCCGACTTCATTCCTCAGCTTTGTTACTCATCCTTGGCTACATGATTTGAAAGACATTAATCATCAAATACAGACAGTCCCCGGGTTACGGCGTTCTGACTTCATGGCGCTTGGTTCACGGCTCCATAACCCGGCTTACGGCGCGATAACCAGGCTTACGGTGCCGTAAGTGCCATTTATTCCCATTATTATGATGACGTTCCGGTTTAAAACATTTTTCGGGTTGTGGCGCGCTACCGGGAACGGAACCCCCTCCCCATAACCCGGGGACTGCCTGTAATTCACACGTCATGAGTTCTGGAATACGTTTGTTGGGATCTGTATTACTATATAGGCAGGGTCTCACTGTATTTTTAATTGTCCTTAACGTTGAAATGCTATGTAAGTACTTGTAGTGCTTTCTGTATGAAACTTATTTTTCATTTATTGAATATTCGAGTGTAGGAAAAGTAAATTGCTCCCCATGTGTATGTAATATAATCAAAGTATTTTTTAAACAGTTCCACAGTGAGATTCTGATAAATTGATCATGTGGTTCTTAGTTTTTTTTTTTTTTGTGTGTGTGTGTGTGGTCTGTTGTCTAAATTGTTAACTTATCTAAGTTATTTTGGTCCTAAATTCAACTACGCTTTGTGTTCTGCCTTTCTTCAGTATAATTTTATCATTTTACATTGTAAAGCATTACATAAAATTTCCTCATAAGCTCATAACAGGTATATGAAACTGGTTTATGTTATTTACCTATTCCCATAACTTCACAGTTTTTCCATTTCAAACCTTCTAGTGCAAGATGGAAATGTCTACAGCAGTAGCAAGTTTCATGACCTTTCAGTATCATCACAATACTTTCACCGAGTTTGTCCCATCGTTATATAAGAAAAATTGACATGGTGTTCAAGTTGGGCATAGGAACATAGCATAGAATATTTACAGAAATTGCTAAAATTTGGCGTAATGCGAGTAATGAAATGTTATTGGATTATGTTAACACAGCAGAACTCCCTCGTTCACTAATCAACAATAGGTTCTCAATTGACTGCTTATGCTTCATACCAAATGACATGCAAAGCTTTGCTGCAAGATCTGCTAAGTCTTATTTCATGGAGTGAAAGGAGTTTCTAAAGAGTCACTTGATCTTTGAAGTAAGGCCAGATGTGTTGTACCATCAATCTTCTAGTCACTAAATCATTTCCAGGTATTCTGAGCTTGACGGAATATCGCCTTCAAATACACTGTTGAAATTATTTCCCAGTATCACTCTCCAACGTAGAATTTGGATGGCACACACATTGTCACTATTATTCGTCTCAATACTTGACGCAACATTTCATTTTCACCTGGAGATTGATGTATTATCGGACTTTATCGCAGTTTCAGGTTTAAAAAAGTCGAGGCGTCGCAGAGTATCTGCAACGCGCGCAACTAATGGCTGCTTGTACTTCAGAATTGAAGGATCTTTAGTGGGATGACTTTTATATCTCATGCCGCAAACTTTCTTCAGCTCACCAACGCAATCGGCACGGTAATGCTGCAGATGAGCGTCGTCTGTACTGATGGGATAGGCAGAGCAGTGTGGTCCAATGCAAGAGAAAGGAAAGTGATTGTGAAGGGTCAGAATTCTTTCTGTGTCGTGGAAACATTTCACGTAGGCCCCCGGTTGGGTGTAGTTGCCAGAGCGGTAGATGTTCTTCAGCATGTGCATGTAGCTTGGTACATCAGTTACATCTGGCTCCTCGGGCTTGTGCATGCTATCCATGAAATAAATATTCCGTGCAACATACGAAGAACGGAGGTTTCTGTTATTTCCCTGATCTTTTCTCTTGACGATCTCCAGAAGTTCTTTCCACGATGAAGAATTCCTCGGCATGATAACTTCATCGATATCGAGAAGAGCGATGTACTTATACTTATACATGTTTTTGTAGAAGCAGTCGTTGTATGGAATGACTTCATTCTGCCGCTTATGGACAAGTTTAGCCTTGAGGTACATGTACGAGAAACCACGAACATTAGGCTGCCATCCGGGAAGGGTCAGTTTTGTGATGCCGATCTGTCCTTTATCCTGGTAGTAACTGAGAATTTTGGAAATGTTTGGATGCACTTCCATATCGTACATGAAGACTTTGTTTGCTCCCAGAAGAAATAAGAGCTCAAGCCACTCTGTCAGCCTAATGCTGAGGTCATTAAATGGGTAGTTGATACCCTTGACACATACAGCAAAGTCTTCTTTCTCGCCTGTTGGAGGACGGTCATTGATGACCCTCAAGTGTGTGGTTGCCATGTCACATGGCTTCTCAGCGAGAGAGACTGACTTGGGCACGAGATCTTGGTATTGTGAAGGAACTTGACAGGACATCAAATAAGGCTGCAATACTCCATTTCTGTAATTACCCCATTCTTTAACCCATATCCACTTGTACTGCCAAACTTGAGAAAAGACTGGTTTACTTATGCCGTCAAACCAGATTTGGCAGTGGGGTTTAACCGTTGGGTTGAGTTTATCTATCATACCCAATATGCGGATCAAGGGCCTCCTCTCTGCCAGTGTCCTGTTGTCGTAATATGCGGCGAAGAAATAGAAACTTCCGTTGCTTGTTTCCAGTGATTGCCAGTATTTGTTGTTGAAATGTATGTCATAAAGAGATGGCATCTTTGCGCATGAGCTGTTCATGGACAACTGTTTATGCTTGGATTTCTGCCAGAATTCTATCGGCAGATTGGGTTCTTTTTCCTGTATTTTGACTGCCATCTCTGCCTCGGAGAGTCTTGGAGACCTGTCAATGGAAGGGTTGCTCTTCAGTAAGTTGAAACCCATCGCACGGGTTCTTCCTTGTGGTCTTGTGTCGAAGGCTTGCTGGAGCCCTGGTTGACCATCCGCTTGGGGAGAGTTGCTGTGGATCGATTCACTATAGGTTGAAAAGCTGAAAAACAAGTATAGAAAGAATTAGGGAGAAAAGCTACATTAAATCTAAGTAGTATATTTTTTAAATTGATGAAAAGAAAAGATTTTGATTCTAAAATGTGCTTAAATATAGAAACAGATTTGTCAGGATATGTTTTACTGTATAAATATATATATATAATATATATATATATATATATATATATATGTATATATATATATATATATATATATATATTTGTCATATATATATTATATATATATATATTATATATATATATATATATATATATATATATATATATATATATATATATATATATATATATATATATATATATATATATATAAATAATATATATGGAAATAATGAACACATGAGTCGTTTCACAGAAATAAATTTCTAACTCACATCGGCATCAAACCCAGGTCTTTCAATTGAAGGGCAAATGTGCTACCAACCAGACCACACAAGTCATAAAAGAAGTTGGAGCTTGAGTACCACTGTCACCAGGACCCACTTATGGGTCCTGCACTGTACATAAGGCTTTTTCCTGGGCAGGCCTAGTGCCTCGCATACCAGCAAGTTTTACCCAAGTTCACTGCTGGGTCGGGAAGTTGGGTAAAACTCGCTGGTATGTGAGTTTTACCCAAGTTCTGTTATGACTTGTGTGGTCTGGTTGGTAGCATCCTTGCCTTTCAGTTGAAAGACATGAGTTCGATCCTGATGTGAGTCTTAAATTTATTTATATGTATATATGATATATAAATTCATACACGTGTGTGTGTGTATACATAATATATATATATAGTATATTACTTGTTAAATCAACAAAACATCACAAGATTTACGAAGCCTGTTTAATAAAATTCATCACATATACACATTGAGGACGGAGTATGCACAAACGAATGAAATAACATCGAATGGAGAGAGGATTAATGAGGTTGAATCTTTCAAATACCTAGGAACAGTGATTTGCAGTACAGGTTCTCTGAGTGGGAATATAGTAAAACACTATAGAACGTTGGTTATACGGGCTAACTGAATTAAATTTGGAAGTCAAATAGAAATGTCATGCGAAAATGAGATCACATGCAAGTTTGGTATGATGTGCATTGCGCTGCAGGCATGACAGATGGTATGACAATGATGTTATATTGAAAAGTATATATTTAAGAATATGTCGATCTCTTAATTGAAGCTTGAAGAAGAATATAATAAGTCAGAAGGCAGGACAGACTTAGAAATTATGCCATATGGGAAAATACAACAAAATGATTTTGAACTATTCTAATTTTTAAATATTGGCAATGAAACTACCTAGAAAATAATGAAACAAAATAATTTTGAACTATCCTAATTTTTAAATAACGGCAATGAAACTACCTAGAAAATAATGAAACAAAATAATTGTGAACTATCCTAATTTTTAAATATCGGCAATGAAACTACCTAGAAAATAATGAAACAAAATAATTGTGAACTATCCTAATTTTTAAATATCGGCAGTGAAACTACCTGGTGCGACATCGAACAACTAATGAAAATAAATTGGTTTTTTTACATTCATGTTGGTTTTTTTACATTCATGCAATGTTTTTTTTTATCAGCTGACCTAAGTTTGTTGTCTACCTCCTGTTTAAGATATGTTTAACAGGGATATGTGTGAAGGTCTGTATAAATGCTGGTTGCTTCCTGATGCTAACAACATGTGTTCAAAGCAGCATAACCTCACCTGCTTCTCATTTAATCAGTGTAGGCCTGATTGGCATCTGTACCCATCATACTCTAGGCAATTCTCTCATATCAGTACTTGAAAGACCTTTGTTCTACGGTACATTATCAGAATTGATAGAGCTAGGCCTCCAGTAGGAAGACTGGCAACATCACATGTTAGATGCAAGAAAATTTAAAATAGATAACTTATGCATTACAAAACAGTACCAGAAAAGGTCGTCATTGCTGTAGAAATGTCTCGAAACCAGCATACAGGAATTTCTTGGCTAAATGTAGGAAAGAAGTAATAAGACGAGGAATTATGTCTTGGGAAGCAATCCAAACGGTACCATTTTTTAAAGTGAAAACATCAAAGATTCCTACAAAAGCATCGGAAGTTTTGTTGGACTACCAATACATGTTCCTCTCCATAATGGAAATGGAAGTCGCATTGCATGTTCAGTGATTAATATTCTAGGCAAACTTTTTGAAAAAAGTTGGGACGTTATTCTCACGATAAGTCCACTATACATAAATTAGAACTTCCCCTCCCATCTTACAATGGCTCAGCTCCGGGAAAAGGTTTAAGATGAAATCTCATTCGAAATGACAGAGCTTATGGCACCATCAGTTAAGTCAGAATTAATACAGTTTTACAATCGCCTTTAGCTGACTTCTAAGTCAGAATTAATACAGTTTTACAATCGCCTTTCGCTTATTTCCAAAAGAATGGGACAATGCCATAATTACTCCTGTAGGTAAACCTGGAAAACAAATGCAGTAACTAGAGACCTTTCTCTTTAACCAGATGTTTATTTTAGCCTCTTGAAGAAATGGTCAGTGCCAGATGAATTTAGTATATGGAAAAATCTTAAATTATAATTCCATCGCCGTTTAGGTGTCAAACCAATAGTTCGACATCGGCTCATTTAGAATGCCATATCCCCAGAAGCTTTTAATGTAAACAAACAACTCCAGTGATATTCTTTTATATCACTCTCTCTGACGATTGTTTCAACATTATTTTCAGAATCATGACATAGGTCCCAGCGCTTGGCTTTTGGCCTGAATTTTATATTCCAATTCCAATACTGGGTTCCTCCACACATGGGTGAAGGTGGTAATGAGAGATCCAACAAGGAGAGAAAAAAGTGCCCTTAGGATAATTCCTTTGCTTTAGAACATCTCTCTCACTGGTAAAATCAATGGAAGGAGGCCGAGAAGAAGACCTAGACAAAAATATATGGATGGATTGATGAGAATGACTGGAGGAAGAATGTCTGCAGCTCAGTTGCTGCAGAGCCGGAAATAGAGAGGAGTGGCGAGCCATGATTGCCGACGTCCTTGGGGATATGGCACCTGGATGATGATGATGAGATGGTTATTTCCCCGACATCAGAAAAAAAAAGTTAAGAACTACTTCCATATGGAATTTAAATGTAACCCTTGACGTGGGGAGGGGGGAGGGGAAGGTAACAGCTGTATGTGGACTGAGCACTGATCATACTTGTTTAAATTAGGTTTTTAATGGCACATTAGGCCCAGCCAGTTTTTAAAGATTATGTGGTCTCCTTGACTGTGAGGTATCAGCTGGTCGAATACCCTGACTTGGGGAAGTAAGAGTTAATTTCCTCCCAGAGTGCAGGGACAGGGATGGTAACTATCCTCTTTCCGAAGTACTTACAGAGGAAATCACATAGAAGTCTAGTTTTGTATTTAAATGGATTAAAGAAACTGGTCCTCTTAATCATATTTAAATTTTTTATGTATTCGAAGGCTCCCATAAGACTCCTATTGCTTTTCATTCATGTTTTCAATTATATAATAGTGTTACAGTTAAAGGTGTGAAAGTATTTGCTGAGCATGTATAGATTAGTACATGTTTTACGTCAGGTTATTAGTTTTTTCTTTTAAATGCTTATGACCAAATTTTTTTTGTAACGCCAGTCTACATTAATCAAGCAATCCATTAGTCAGTCACATTTATAACTTTTAAGTTTCCTGTAATGTTCAAGCAACTGTATTTTCAATTAGATATGATTGTACAGATAAGAAATTGTGAATTCATTTGTTAAGCATGGATGAAGAAGAGAATGCTTCATGTCAAATATTTAGTTTCTTTTTTCATGGATCATTTCTATATATTCTCTCGGCGACGATGAACATGGTTGTGACGCCAGTCTATATAAATCAGTCAGTCAGTCAAAAGTCTTAGTAATAGTAATAATGTTATTAACAATGTTGGCTTGATTATGGTGTTAGAAGTAAAATCACGAAAAACATCACCTAACATGCTAATGTGTTAACAATGTAAAATGCTGGGTAAAGTCTAAAATCTACGAAACATCATTAACATGCACCAAATGTTATTAACAATGTTGGCTTGATTATGGTGCTGGAAGTAAAATCACGAAAACATCATTAACATGCACCTAATGTTATTAACAATGTTGGCTTGATTATGGTGCTGGAAGTAAAATCACGAAAAACATCATTAACATGCACCTAATGTTATTAACAATGTTGGCTTGATTATGGTGCTGGAAGTAAAATCACGAAAACATCATTAAAAACATCAATGTTGAACATTATGGTGCACCAAAAATTACGTTATTAACAATGTTGTGCTTGATTATCGTGCTGGAAGTAAAATCACGAAAAACATCATTAACACACCTAATGTTATTAACAATGTGAAGCGATGTTGGCTTGATTATCGTGCTGGAAGTAAAATCAAAAACATCAAAACATCATTATCTGGAAGTAAATTACTAATGTTATTAACAATGTTGGCTTGATTATGGTGCTGAAGTAAAATCACGAATGTTAACATCATTATCATGTCTTGAAACTAGTAATGGATAAAATCAATGTTGACTGTGTTATTATGGTGCTGGAAAAAATCATCATTATCATGCACTAATGTTATTAACAATGTTGGCTTGATTATGGTGCTGGAAGTAAATCACGAAACATCATTAACATGCACCTAATGTTATTATGGTGCTTTGAAATAAAATCACGAAAAACATCATTAACATGCACCTAATGTTATTAACAGTGTTGGCTTGATTTTGGTGCTGGAAGTAAAGTCACGAGAAACATCATTAACACACACCTAATGTTATTAACAATGTAGGCTTAATTATGGTTCTGGAAGTAGTCACGAAAAACATCATTAACACACACCTAATGTAATTAACAACGTTGGCTTGATTATGGTGCTGGAAGTAAAGTCACGAAAAACATCACTAACATGGACCTAAATTCTGCAAAACGAAAGAAATTACCTGAGGAGGAGGTAGCAGAGAAGACACCAGACAACTAGTATGTAGCCGCACCTCTGTGCATTGCGTCTCGGTATGTATGACAGGAATTGATGAAGAGCCATTGTGCATTGGCAGCAGCAGATTCCTGGAAGACAGAACCCAACTAATTATCATTCACTTCAGTCAGGGAGTTAAAGGGTTGCACTGAAATGTGGCGGTTTTTGTAAAGTTACTTTTGCCCCCTGACACTTTCCCTTCTGTTGAATTTCCTGACATTAAACTTTGTGACGCCTTCTCTAGTGGCTTCGTCTAACTGGTACTGTGTTCCAGCCTTGATCGTTCTTGCTTCTTACATGGCTACCCTTCTTGCAAACAGTGTTGACAACCTTATAGATCACTCCTACCATGCCTGCCTTTCAAAGGGAGGATGGGTCCCAGTCTTAGCCCCATAATTCGGAGAACTTCAGTGCATTCTGGTCGATTTTGGGAGCCCCGAGAGGCAAGGGAGATGTGGGACTTGGAGAGTTTCTGTGAATATGGGTGCTAAAGCATTTACCCTGTAGTGTTACTTTCTGTTAGTTTTGCTGGTCCGCTGGTATAGTGGTGAGTGTTGCGGAATGCCTCTCAGATGTCGCGGGTTCGCGTCTCCCCCGGGGCAGTGAAAAATCACTGGCTCTGCATCATGATCAGTTACTGCTGCAGTGTGGGGTCTGCATTGGGAGGTTGAACCCAGCATTCTTTGGCAGCTTGAATTTCAAGTCAGTGGCCTCATTGCTGTGCTTGTTCCATGGGAATAGGTTTCATCTACTGAAATAATAATAATAATAATAATAATAATAATAATAGTAATAATAATAACTGAATCCATTTCAGCATCCAGGACCCCATAGAATTTTATTTGGGTGATTCCCAATTTTTTTGCACATTCTTAAAGTTTACTACACCCAGCAAAAGTGTTTCTCTGGTGTGGGTGTGATGGTTTCTGCCTTCATCGATGGATATCGTTTGAGAGTAAATTTTAAATTAAGTGACTCAGAGAAGCAGGTTTGTGAGGGAGAGTGGGAGAGAGTGGCGTTTGAATGCCTCAAGCGCCTGTGTACTACAAGGGGAAACTGAGCCTCATTTGATGGAAATTTGCCTAAAAAATCCTTGACATTGCAACTCTGCTTCTCTCCGCTACGTTTGTGGTCATGTTTGAATTAACCGTTGGTTATGCTGAATTTATGGTTAATGAAGACGCATAGGTGAATTTTTATCTATGAAAAATATGCTGCTTCGGTACAGTTGGTAAAGTACAAGAAGGGTTTCATAACGAAGTGTAACGTCGAATGTATGGTATTTATTCAGCTAAGGTGTTATGCTGTGACGTAGCAATGTAAATCTGTATCTTCATAATACCTGTGAAATAAGGTGGCCCTTTGCGTCACGATGTGACTGCCAGTATTTACACTGTTTAAAATGACCGTGTTCAGCTTTTTTTTTTTTTTTTTTTTTTTTTTTACGGTTCTCTGTCGTGGAAGCCTATTCAGTAAGGTTCGTCAAGTCACGCCTGAAAATAATAACAGTAGTTCTGTCAAGATACCGGTTATTGGACTCTGCTCTATTTGCGCGGTGCCATTGAGTTCATTTTATTTCTGTGCGGTTATTGACGTTGCAAATACTTGTAAGGCCTTTTTCTCAAGAATCCAGGCAAGCTGCTGAGCTTTTTAACAGTTGTTCATTAGTTCCTTCTTTAGAATCATTCTTGGATTGGCTTTCGTGTAGTGTGTGTGTGTGTGTGTGTGTGTGTGTGTGTGTGTGTGTGTGTGTGTGTGTGTGTGTGTGTGTGTGTCTGTATTGTAGACTAAGACCGCTCGACGCGGAGCTTTGTCCTTGGAGTTAAAAATAAAATAAACACTCAAGGGCCTCATCTTACTCACAAGGGAAAACAATGACTTCGTTGTTGGGCCCCTCTGTGAAGCGAACGTTATCTTGACACAGCTTGGCGGTTGGCGTACGGGTATTTTTGCTGTTAGATAAGTATGGCAACTAGACTGTTGGGAATATGGGCATGGGTAGTACTTTTGAAGTTAAGATGAAAACCATTGAAACCACTGACCAAAGACTTCGAAGATTTTTACTTAAATAAAAGAACACTCAGCAATGGTCTGTTCACGATTTAATATACTGTATATATATAATATATGTATATAGATATATGTAAATGGTATGTAATATATACATATAGAGTATATAGATTATATATATAAAGTATATTATATATATAATATAATGTATAATATATATATAATATATATGTATATGTATACATATATAAAATATGCAAATTTATAGATAGATAGCTAGCTAACTGCCCTCACTCTTCTTTCACCCATCTTACCTATCAGCTAAAAAATATATATATATATATATATATATATATATATATATATATATATATATATATATATGTGTATATATATGTGTGTGTATATATATGTGTGTGTGTGTGTGTGTGTGTGTGTGTGTGTGTGTGTGTGTGTATGGAATAACAAAAATGGACAGGATCAAAAATGAAAGAATAAGAGGAACCACTAAAGTCGTAGACAGGAAAGAAGACTGCAGTGGTATGGCCATGTGATGAGAACGGATGAGACACGTGTAGATTAGAGTGATGCAGATGGGGGTTGCCTGGTGGGAGAGCAAGAGGAGGATCGAAGAAGCGAAGGTGGATGAATGTAGTCAGAGAAGACCTGAGAGACAAACAATAGAGAGAGAGAGAGAGAGAGAGAGAGGTGAGTGCAGATTTGAGCATGATAAAGCACAGGAAAGATATGAGTGGCGGGAGTGGTGGCGGAATTCCACACTGTCTACAAGATGACTAATACGTTGCGTGACAGTGTACGAACGAACATTCAGACTGTTGGAAGGGAAGTAGACACACGGATAAGTAAGAAAGAGGTGTAAACTCGATAGCGTCTGATGCCATTGCTCCGATCACCAACCTTTTTCTATGTAGGTGGGTGAACACCTTTGCCCTTGCCCGGGCAAACTGCCTTCCTTGAAATCCTTACATTCTACATATTTATTTTGATATAAGTGGATTGAATTTATAGTTTCCTTGGCTGATACTCGCATTCTGAAAAGTACTTTGTTTTTATAAGACTGGATTCGGCAATGTCTCTTCCCTGTATACTATTGAATTAAACTTGATTGTTTTCCCTAGCATGGACGAAAATTCCACTGTTCACTTGTTCATCTCTTGTTGATGTTTTTCTGTATGCTGTTCCGTTCTCTTTTCAAGTGATTTGCCAGTTTAACCAATGTGTAAGTTATCACGCTTGTTTTCATGGTTGATATACTCGTCATATTGTATCGTAGAAGTTCATGTACTTTTCATTATGGTATGTTTTAATAAATATTCTTTATTATTGTTTAATTATCGTGAAAGTTGTGTACTTTTTCGTTGTGTTGTGTTTTAAATAAGTATTATTGCATTATTATTGTTTAATAATTGCTGCATTAACTCCAAAACTCTTCAGGAAATAGGCATATCTTCTCCAAGAATACTGTATTTTAATAGAAATGATTGAAATGTGTGAAAGAAGGCTTATAAATCGGAATTCAAAGAGAAATTTATTTGCAGAAATTATGGCACGGCTGTGGAGAACGCAGTATCTTCAGTTTTAGGCAGTTTTAGCAGGGAATATTTTGGAATCAGAATATTTTTAAAATCATTCCGTGCAACATAATGTGGGTCAGGTATGTTGACGACACATGTTAGGCCAGGATGTAAATACTGTCCTAGGTAAATTAAAGGGACCGGCCCCATAAAATAAAATTGATTAGGGAAATGGGAAAAGAAAGGTGGCATACCCTGTCTAGATTGCCTAATGCATACGGGTAATTTGTTTAAACAGTGTGCACAAGAAACCTACCAATATTTCTACCTGAGTAAGTTTTTATTTTGGCCAGAGTAATAAAGTAGAGAAGTCAGTCTTCACATCTGTGCCTTTAAGAGGAATGCTTAAATGTGGCCCGGAGTATGTTAATGAAGAAATAGTGTAATTAGGAATGAAGTGCAAGCAGTAAATTACAATATACTGATTCTGTATTCGGGGCAAAAAGACCTTGTCATGATCACAGAGAAAGATACAAACAAAAAACTACTTGTACCATCACATAGTTGTAACTTCGGGGGGAGAATACCGTGCATGGAAATATGCTTCGTCGTTGACGTTTTACTCAAAGTTAATTCTCGTAGGGGGTTAGAGCCATCAGTGCACCTCACGCGGTGCACTGTAGGCATTACTTGAGGTTCTTTGCAGCGTCCCTTCGGCCTCTAGCTGCAACCCCTCTCTTTTCTTTTACTGTACCTCCTTACTTATTACCTTTCTTCCATCCTACCTCCCACCCTCTCCTAACCATTGTTTCACAGTGCAACTGCGTGGTCTTCATTTTGTTACGCCTCCCTAAATTTTATATTTCAGTTCCACACAAAATTAAATAACTCGTGGTTATTTCAGAAAACAATTAGCTAATTATTCATTCCAATTAGGGCTGGAAGTAATGCCAGGCTCAGTAAATAGAGCTGCTTTAGCATTATTTTTAGAGGTCCATTACCTCCATTCGTATTATCATTCTTCCATCTCGCTATCCACGCTCTCTTAACAATTATTTCATAGTGCAACTGCGACGTTTTCTTCCTGTTACACCTTTCAGACCTACCTCCTCCTCAATTTCCTTGCCAGCGCTGAATGACCTCACAGGTCCCAGTGCTTGGCCTTTGGCCTAAAATCTTTATTCAGTTCAATTGGGGACTCACGAAACTTGACTCAAGGTGTAGCAGAGTAATAATTTTAAATGAATTCCCTCCCCAGTTGCCGAATGAACTTAGTGTTAATATGAACTTTCAAGAAAACAATGGAATAAACTTTAAAAAGAACTCTCCGGGCAATAGTACAGAATGTGTATATATCAGTTATCGTTTAAATGGTGCCACAGATTTTACATTGGTTAACTGGAATTTTTCGTCAGAGAAGATTTAATAACATTATATAAACATATAAGAAATGCACAGGAAAACTGAGTAATTTTCCTTCATGTAAGAGAAAACGTTCATCCTATCAACTTGACAGGAACAGCATTAAGTGTATTTGCTAATCTGCTGAAACATAATACAATTGAATCCAGTGATATAAAATGAGTTTTGATGGACCATGAATATCAATTTTGGGTCTTTGGTTTCTGCGAATATCAATTTTGGGTCTTGGGTTTCTGTGAGTATCAATTTTGGGTCTTGGGTTTCTGTGAATATCAGTATTGGGTCTTGGGTTTCTGTGAATATCAATGTGTCTTAGGTTTCTGTCTTTGGTTTCTGTGGGCCTCCAGTATTGGGTCTTGGGTTTCTGTGAATATCAGTATTAGTTTCTGTGAATATCAATATTGGGTCTTTGGTTTCTGCTGAATATCAGTATTGGGTCTTGGGTTTCTGTGAATATCAATTTTTGGTCTTAGTCTTGAATATCAATATTGTTTGAGTTCTGTGAATATCAATATTGGGTCTTGGGTTTCTGTGAATATCAATATTGGGTCTTTGGTTTCTGTGAGTATCAATTTTGGGTCTTGGGTTTCTGTGAATATCAATATTGGGTCTTGGGTTTCTGTGAATATCAATATTGGGTCTTGGGTTTCTGTGAATATCAATATTGGGTCTTTGGTTTCTGTGAGTATCAATTTTGGGTCTTGGGTTTCTGTGAATATCAGTATTGGGTCTTGGGTTTCTGTGAATATCAATATTGGGTCTTGGGTTTCTGTGAATATCAATATTGGGTCTTGGGTTTCTGTGAATATCAATATTGGGTCTTGGGTTTCTGTGAATATCAGTATTGGGTCTTGGGTTTCTGTGAATATCAATATTGGGTCTTGGGTTTCTGTGAATATCAATATTGTCTTAGGGTCAATATGATCTTTGGTTTCTGTGAATATCAATATTGGGTCTTGGGTTTCTGTAAGTATCAGTTGAATATCAATATTAGATCTTAGGTTTCTGTGAATATCAGTATTGGGTCTTGGGTTTTTCTGATCTTTGAAATATCAGTATTGGTCTTGGGTTTCTGTGAATATCAATAGTAGGTCTTGGAATATCAATGTTTCTGTGAATATCAATATTAGGTGACGTATTTACGTGGGGAGATAGAATAAAAGTGTGAGGTATTAATAATAACACTACAATTGTATCATTCTTGAAGTTGATAATAAACTTGATGCTGGTTAGTAAATACAATCTGGTAGCCTTCCTAATAAGGTTCTTTGCAGCCCCCTTCGGCCCCTGGCTGCAGCCCCTTTCATTCATTTTACTGTACCTCCATTCATATTGGCTTACCTTTCTTCCATCTTGCTATCCACCCTCTTCTAACAATTATTCCATAATGCAGTTGCGAGGTTTTCCTCCTGTTATACCTTTCAGTTTCCTTTCCACCGTTGAATAACCTCACTTAGGTCCCAGTGCTTGGCCTTTGGCCTAAGCTCTGTATTTATTCCTTTCCAGAGGAAATCAGCCCGCAGATATATATATATATATATATATATATATATATATATACAGGTATAGAGAAACAGCCTTCAATCTCATCTCATAATTGGGGAAGAAGCTGTGTTCAGTTATCTCCTGTGCATTTGTGATGGCGTCTCCCGGTAATGACAAAACGATGAAAAATGATGCGTGCGTTATCAGACAACATCTGTGATTCTGAAGGTGTGTTTCTACGCAGGTGTTTCACCTTCCGTGATACCGGAGGGGACAGATGCTACCACCACTACTATTACCAGTACTGTATGTACAAAGTAGTCATATTCTCATAGCGACTTATGATCCTCCAACAGTACTATTACGTCTGCCACTGTTGAGATATCTCAGTTGAATTCACGCTTGCTGATACAGTGGAACAAATTACTGTGATGTTTTATTGCGATTTCAAGGTCTCTGCAGCTTGAGGTTTATCGACTAATTACTTCTTATCGCATTACAACAAAATAGATATTGATTTTTAATAAAAGTTGGCGTTCGAAAGATCTCTGTGGCATTACTTAGGGTTCTTTGCAGCATGCCTTCCTTAGGACCCTAGCTGCAACCCCTTTCGTTTCTTTTACTGTACCTCCTTTCATATTCTCTTTCTTCCATCTTACTTTCCACCCGCTCCTAAGAACTGATTCATAGTGCAACTGCGAGGTTTTCCTCCTGTTACACCTTTCAAACCTTTTGCTGTCAGTTTCCGTTTCAGCGCTGAATGACCTCATAGGTCCAAGCGCTTCAAGTGGTCAGTCTGCCGAAAATATTAAGCAATAAAGAAAAAGTTTTTTTTCTTGACGAGCTGGTTTTGTTCACTTGGCACTGACCTCGCCATACCCAGTTTCCACCTCCTTGGTCAATGCTCTCCTTTCACCTCTCTTAATTGGTCCGTCTCATTTTCATTTTAGACGGTGTTTGGCCATTTCTTTTACGTATGTTCGTTCGAATGATTTGTCATTTTACTTACTTTTTAGAAAGTACAAAAGGACACCTTTTGTACTTTGCTCTTGGTGTGTATGATTATATTTTCTCAAAATCAAATACTCCCCGGAGAGGGGTAGGGCACTGTAGGTATTATTTCCGGTTCTTTGCAGCGTGCCTTCGGCCCCCAGCTGCAACACCTTTCGTTCCTTTTACTGCACCTCCGTTCATATTCTCTTCTTCCATCTGACTCACCACCCTCTCCCAACAGTGCTACTGCGAGGTTTTCCTCCTGTTACACCTTCCAAACGTTTTTGCTGTCAATTTCCATTTTTCAGCGCTGAATGACCTCTTAGGATTCTCAAAATCCCCCACATTTCTTGATCATTATTACTACCTGAAGCTTTGTTATGTCACTGAGCGCCGCTTTTCTCTTATCCCCTTGCATTCTCACTTCAAGGAAGAGATTTTTATAATTAATTTTTACGAGAAGTTCTTCCAGACGCTGTGCTCTGAGCTGTTGCCAAAAACGTACAGTGGGCCAGTCGCCAGTTTGTTTATAATCGTAATTTAGGTTGATGTAACAAAAGCAGATGGAAATGGATCTCTCTCTCTCTCTCTCTCTCTCTCTCTCTATATATATATATATATATATATATATATATATAATATATATATATATATATATATATATATATATAATTATATATATGTGTATATAATTATATATACATACTGTATAAACACATATTCACCAAAATCTCACAGAGGGCCGCCAACGACTTGGACCCGTTGCCCGAAAAATCTACAGAGCCTTCGCTGACAATGTTAGATAAAGTACGTGGCCTTGAATTGACTGAGGCTGTTTGTAGTCAGTGGTAAAGGCATGGGGCTAGCAACTGCATCCCCTAAGAATGCTGACAACCTGAAGGTTAACGTCTTGTGAAACCACTCTTATTCCCTTTCTAAGGGAATAAGTCATAGAGTTGAAAAGTGCCATATATGTCATGCACGCAGGCATACATATATGCATGCATTGGTATAAAATGCATGTATGATGTATTTTCCAACTGGAGACACTTGAGGTCGATTTATAATAAAAGAGTTTTTGTTAGATGAAGTCAATCACAAATAGGCCTGTACAAATTTCGCTGTTCTTCATCGGGAGAAATTCACACTTGACAAAAACTGTCACCCGCCCCAACTCGTTCCTCCGCAAGTTCTGAATGGAACGGTACGACTTGACCACCACGATATGATTCCGAGAATCAAGAACACCCTTCCCCTTTTAACTGAGGGGAAAAGATCCTTCTTGCCTTACCTTACTTCGCGAGAACTTCTCAACCGGAGCACAGGAAATGGAGGAAGAAAGTGCCGATGACAACACTGGTTGGTTTTCTTTTTCTTCTTCTTCCTCCTTTTCCTTTTTGGAGCGTCTTGGCAATCCAAGTACGCGGTCAGGAGGAAGCCCAGCAATGTTTCGCCACTGGCTGGTTTTGTAGAAGACCGCCACTTGTGAAATGTGAAGGCGAATATGGCCGTTGACATGTGTGTGTGTTTGTGTGTGAGTGGGTGTGTTTGCCCAGCAGAGCACATGTGGCAAGGAACAAACTAATCTGATGCCGTGGATTATCTCCTCCCTTTACTTAGTGCTTCCCTTCTGAATTGCTGCTGTTAATTAATTTCTGTTTCCTAAGGCTTTCTTGGGAAGTGTTTCCCTTCTGAATCGCTGCTGTTAATTATTTTCTGTCTCCTAAGGCCTTCTTGGAAGCGTTTCCCTTCTGAATTGCTGCTGTTAATTAATTTCTGTTTCCTAAGGCTTTCTTGGGAAGTGTTTCCCTTCTGAATCGCTGCTGTTAATTATTTTCTGTCTCCTAAAGGCCTTCTTGGGAAGCGTTTCCCTTCTGAATTGCTGCTGTTAATTAATTTCTGTTTCCTAAGGCTTTCTTGGGAAGTGTTTCCCTTCTGAATCGCTGCTGTTAATTATTTTCTGTCTCCTAAGGCCTTCTTGGGAAGCGTTTCCCTTCTGAATTGCTGCTGTTAATTAATTTCTGTTTCCTAAGGCTTTCTTGGGAAGTGTTTCCCTTCTGAATCGCTGCTGTTAATTATTTTCTGTCTCCTAAGGCCTTCTTGGGAAGCGTTTCCCTTCTGAATTGCTGCTGTTAATTAATTTCTGTTTCCTAAGGCTTTCTTGGGAAGTGTTTCCCCTCTGAATCGCTGCTGTTAATTATTTTGTGTTTCCTAAGGCCTTCTTGGGAAGTGTTTCCCTTCTGAATTCCTGCTGTTAGTTAATTTCTGTTTCCTAATTCTTTCTTGGAACGAACGACGTGGCCCCTAGCCGGCGAAGGAGGAGAGTGGTCGGGTAGACGCTAATTTTCACACTTGGTCTTGTTTTACGTAAATAATATTTTAGGTAAATAATACTGATGCATTTTCTAGATTTACTGGTCGTCTGCTATGTAGCTTTTGGTGGGTTTTCCACAATAATTTATCTTCCAGATTACTTTCAGATTCCTTTCATTTTACGATTTTCATGATGTAATTGGTAATAGCCAAATTTACGGAGAGGCAGGGGGACAAACGCCCCCACTTCACACCGTTCTTCTGTAGGGTCTCCAGTGGTTATGTAAGAACCCTGTGAGGCTTTGTAAACGGAGAGCTTCTGGGGATTTATATTAAATTGTTCAGCGGATTCTTTTGAGAAATCCTTTGGAGATTTAGTGTTTCTTGATATCTTTTTGGGAATTTACTCTGGGATTTTTTCTAGAAGTATTGGGATTCGATGTAACGCGGATTTTTTCATGTATTGCTTTTGGGGGATTTAACCATTTTATTTCATTTCAAGGAGTCGGACGATTTGTAGAGGTGAATCTTTCTTGTTAAGTTTTCAGAAAACGTCGATTCTTTCCTTATGAATATTTTGAGAAATTAGGAAAGAGTCACGTCAAGACATTATCCTATAGTTTTGTAGTTAGTTTTTCTAAGAACTAGGTGATATTTTTGTTCGTTTTTTACGAAACACTTCTGGCATTGTAATCTTCTAAAAGTACCCTTGTTTTTCTTAATTTACTTCCTACAAACATCGTCATATTTTTTTTGCACAGAAACAGGACCGTAATGTTGAAACCGCATTGATAGAAAGTCTGCATTTTAATCTTTTACTCAAGAACCAACTTGTGAATCTCTCTCTCTCTCTCTCTCTCTCTCTCTCTCTCTCTCTCTCTCTCTCTCTCTCTCTCTCTCTTCTCTCTCTCTCTCTCTCTGAAATGCCCCTTGGCATGATGGACTTACCTTAGCTTTTCTCCACGTGCCCAAAAGACCAAGTCCTAAACGGGCTGTAGAATTTCACCTGGGTATCAAAAAACAGGCCACCGAAATTTTCGTCCCGATCCTCAGTAACGACCCGCGCGACGGAGTTGAAACCGCATCACAACTTTTACGTTAAAGGTTCTTTTTCATTACTTGCGAGACTAAGCTGGGCTGCTTTCCCCCCTTCGTATCCACACACACACACACACACACACACACACACACACACACACACACTCTAGAAATCAACACCTGCGGTACCGGATGATTCTAGATGGCCTTTGAATTGAGACCAGTTACGTGGGACAGTGCTGGCCAGCCACAGAAACCATAGATTCAGGATTCCTTTTGATAGCTGATTTCCCCATTTTCTCGACCTCAGTAAAAACGCTACTACCCATTTCCATTTGGGTGGAATGGTGTAGTGGTTTATGCAGGAGCGAATCAACGATTTATAGACGTGATCCCAGACCTATATTACACACACACACACACACACACACACACACATATATATATATATATATATATATATATATATAAATATATATATATATATAAATCAATACTGCAGAAGATTATAATAATGCGTAAACTGCATCCACTGCAACCGCCTCGTATTTATCCGTGGGTGATAGTAATAATATCCGTTCAGCCATCTATAACCTTGGTGAGGGTAGGTGCACTTGTCATGTAAAATCCCTTCAGGTGTAAATTGTTCCGAAGATAAAATTAATTGGGTCTTAATTTGCTTTTTGTGGATGTTTTTTATATATATATATATATATATATATATATTATATATATATATATATATATATATATATATATATATATATATATATATATATATATATATAATATATATATATATATATATATATATATATATATATATGTATGTATATACCTATATACCTATACAATGTTTGATTTGTCATTAACTTACTATTCATTGTCGTGTACAGCAATTTCCATTTTGTAATTTATATCGCTTGGACCCCATTGACTGCCAAATTGTATGCAACTTTCAGCCCATAGATGGCGTTATAGCCTAAGTCACGGAACTCACAAACAGTTCTGTAGAAGCAGATCGCAAAGAGATTTTTAATATGGAGGACGTGCTGTACTTTTCTTAGTCAGTTCCAACGGCAGACTATTCTGGTCCCTCAACAAAATGGGATAACTGTGCCTCCACGCAAGGATTGCTTACTGTTTCGGTTTTCTGATAATTTTGGGTGTGGCGTCCCTAGAATTCCCTTGAAAAAAATCGAAATAGGAATGAGATGAAGCCCTTCCCTCTTTCCCAAACCGAGCTTCGAGCTCATATTGGTGTGCTTAGTAGGTGAGGTTTAGTTGGTCGTAAACTATTACTTTTATATTAGAGTTTGGCTTTCAGGCTGAATAATTTCACCTTGAGGATTCTTTTCAGAAAAGGTTTTCAAGTGTTTTGAAATCATCGCCTAGTTCAACGTTTGGGTCTGCGGTCTTAGAAACACCTCAGTGAAACTGTAGATCTTCGAAGTCATCCAGATCGTTGCGAAGATGGAATCCGTATCTTTCAGTGCTTCCAAATGATTTCTAGTTCTTCCTACTATAATGGAAATATAGCCGGAAGCTTGAAATTCTGCTCTCTGGGTTGGGTAGCCTGAATCCACACATTTGCTCATGCTGGAGTTTCCAGATTTACTGGTGATTTTGAAAGTCTTTCGTATTGTTTTAACACGAGTGTTTTAGAAAAGGAATAAGATGGTGATGCTGAAGTTTTAGAAACTCCGGTTGGCATTAATTTCCTGTGTTATCACTTCACTGGTAAATCCTGTTTGCTCGTAAAATGATGAAATTTTACATCTCAGCACTTATTAGTATTTTCTTATTTTTCTCATTCCTTTTTGTTAATTATATATATTAATCTCCTTCATGTGTATTCTGTCCTGCCTTTGATTTTAGTATTAGATTAGAGGCAAGTAATAATAATAATAATAATAATAATAATAATAATAATAATAATAATAATAATAATAGTTTTTACCCTTGCGTCTTGAGTTGTCCAAGCTGTAAGTCATTTTAGAAGTTTGGCAGGAAAATTAAATGAATCAAGACAAAGGTTTATTGTTCTCCATTGACAAAAGACTTTGTTGCAACAGCCCACAAGTCAGTGAAATCGAATTTGAATTAAGGCAAAAGACAGACATTTTTGACTCGTATGGAGAAGCATGCTAAGAATCTTCAGCCTCACTGACCTGGTAACACCCCTTGGAATGGAAAGATTCTCCACCGGAAAGATTTAGACCCTCGCAAAGGGAAAGGACAGATGGCCATTGTCAGACGTGTATGTATAGTTAAGTAAGGAGCTATGAATGCCTGAGGTCTAGCTATGTTGGCCACACTACCTTAACTCTGTGAAGATTTCTACAATGCTACAGAAACCGAGGTCTATGTTGGCCACACTACCTTAACTCTGTGAAGATTTCTACAATGCTACAGAAACCGATGTCTATGGTGGCCACACTACTTTAACTCTGTGAAGATTTCTACAATGCTACAGAAACCGAGGTACTGTCTTTCAACACTCCTCTGAGTGAGAGATTGCCTTAAGTCATATGGCTTCAACATGCATCTCTCTTGATGAATTCTGCATCTTTCGTTGCTTACAAACTTTCTCCCATCTTGTTTATCCATCTTCTATGACTGCTACTTCCGAGTGCTGGTACCAGGTACTGTCTGGAGTGAAGAGCTCAGACATCTCCACATTCGTCAGAATTCACTGCCTAGATGAGCGTTGCGTCAGAAGCTAATTCCCCATACCTATCCTCAAGGGTTGACTCATCAGAATACAGGCAGCACTCGCGGTTTTAGTATGGAAGCCCGTCATTACAGGTAAAGGGCGGATGAGATCATGCTCACGTGGTCTCGGTCCTAACAGGCTGGTTTGTCGTACACCTGTGTCTCTATATATATCTGTTTTGGTGGTATCCCGTATGGGTAGGGTATGAAGAGGACCACAGGAGAAGTCGACTCTCACTCTGCCAGTCGTGGGGAAGGCCAGTTTCCTGAGCTACAAATGGTACTTTTTCATAGTTTCAGGCTGCTGTTATTTAATTTTTTTATTGTTTATTCGCGGGTTATTTTACAAATGAATCCCCTCCGCTGGATCCGCTGAGTGGCCCCCCGACACCATTGAAAACTGCTCATTCTCTGGGTGACCTAAACCAGATCAAGGCCCAAGCACTGATGTGAACTGTTTTATCTACCTCCACTAAACCGGATCACTAGGATGCTGAGCAGTTAAGCCATAATTTTCCAATTATCTCGAGCTCAAAATTTAAATGCTGAGTTTATCATATGGTCTCGGATCTTAGCTATAATAGCAAGATGTATCATGTAAAATGTTTCCGTAAAGAATGTAGAGATGCTGTCTTCAAATGAGGTCACTGCCTCCGAGGAAAATACAGTATTAGATGCTAAAGCATCTGCCAGAGATTACCAAGATCTTTCTTTTGATAGACATAGGATACTGGTATACTACCCAAGAGCTGGAAGATTGCCAGTATCATTCCAGTTAAAATAACCCAGTAAGGATGTCTGAATGCATTAGCTTACAAACTGTATGTGTTTGTAAGCTAATGGGAAAGATGATTTACAAAAGGTTAGTGTGGCACGGGGAATCTGAAGGCTTAATTTCTCCGTTGTAGTTTAGTTTCCAAAATAAACGATCAACTCTCTGAAAAAACTCCTTGGATTATCCAACCAAATTCAGCAAGATTTTCCTA
>NC_089745.1:7465917-7483417 GCF_040412425.1 Macrobrachium rosenbergii | reverse complement strand
TGGAAACAGCTGCAGTTGTCCTGGTCTATACCTGTTTCAGCTAATTGTACTTGCCACATCACTTACATATGTATATGTATACATATATATGTATTATATATATATATAATATATATACATGTATATATAAATTCGTGTTATATATGTGTTATATATATCATAAATATAAATATTTTTTATATATATAATATATATTTATATATATATAATATATATATATGAATATAAATAAGTATATATATATATATATATATATATATATATATATATATATATATATATATATATATATACATATATTGTATTGGGAATACTGCGGTCGTAATCAGCGTGCATAACTGAGTGATTTAATTTCTTTTTGATTGGAAGTAATTAGAAAGTAATCGTAATAACTTTACAGATGTGTCAGGTACAAATTATTAACGAGAATTTCATAATCGGAGGCTTCATTGGGCCTTTTGACCCCCTTGTTACTCATCGACCCCTTGGTCCCGTTGACCCCTGGGGGTTGATATGGACCACTTTGAGAACCCCTGGGCAATATCCTTTATGAGTTTGATGTAATTTTTCACTCATTGTGTTTCTTGGCAAGAGTGAGTCATCATATTTTCTCTCTCTCTCTCTCTCTCTATTTATTTGTGTATAAATTTATATATGTATATATATGTGTATTTATATAATATATGATCATATATGTTTGTATAATATATTGTTTATTTATATTATATATATAATTATATATATATGTCTATAAATTGAATTCTTTTTAGAATCTCTCAGTATCTTTCATTTTAAGACCTGTCGAATCCTTAAACTTTCTTTTTTGCTTTAATTGACTCCAAACATTTTATCCACTCCCAACTCGTTTCTCCCTCGTTATTCTTTGATTTGCTTATTCTTCCTCTTCACGATTCTTCAGTATTTATTTATTTTTTTATTTTTATTTTGTAAACATTTAATCTGAACTTCTGGTGTTAAACGAGCACTCTGTTCCTACCCATTTTATAATACAGTTACAGCCATCTCGCCTACCAGCTTATGCTGGTCGAATTTGCTGGTCCTAATTTTAGCCTACCAGCGACATATTGAGCGTAAAATAAGATTTTTTTTTGGGGGTGAGAGATTGATTACACAAAGCAAGTCTGTAAAGTGGGATGTGGTAGGTTTTGAGTTTTCTGTAAAAGAAGACTATCGCGAGGACTTTGTCTGTCCGTCCGCACTTTATTCTGTCCGCACTTTTTTCTGTCCGCCCTCAGATCTTAAAAACTAATGAGGCTAGAGGGCTGCAAATTCGTATGTTGATCGTCCACCCTCCAATCATCAAACGTACTAAATTGCAGCCCTCTAGCCTCAGTAGTTTTTTTTTTTTTTTTTTTATTTAAGGTTAAAGTTAGCCATAATCGTGCTTCTGGCAACAATGTAGGATAGGCCACCGCCACCGGGCCGTAGTTAAAGATTCATGGGCCGCGGCTCATACAGCATTATACCGACACAACCGAAAGATAGATCCATTTTCGGTGGCCCTGATTATCCGCTGTAGCGGCTGTACAGAGATCGATTGAATTGTGTTGCAAAGATCGAGTACCCAACAAGCTCAGCTTCTTCCCCGATCGAGTGTTTTGTGTACGAATACCTTCCCCGTATCAGGGTAGTGCCGTCAGTGCGCCTCATGCACTGCACTGTAGGTATTACTTGGGGTTCTTTGCAGCGTCCCTTCGGCCCCTGGCTGCGACCCCTTTCCTTCCTTTTAATGTACCTCCGTTCATATTATCTTTCTTCCATCTTGATTTCCACCCTCTCCCGTCTATTTTCCTCCCGTTACACCTTTCAGTCCTTTTACTGTCAATTTCCGTTTCAGCGCTGAGTGATCTCATAGGTCCCAGTGCTTGGCCTTTGGCGTAAATTCTGTCTTCCACTAAGCGAATAACTTGAACTGAAGCTGTCCATTGCATTACTAAGGTTAATATTTTATTTTTTTTTTTTTTTTTAGGTTTCAGGAAATCATTATTTATTTATTTATTTATGTTTTCGTCAATTTTATTTGTAGGTTTTTGATTTCGTTAATTGCCGTCTTTTTATTTTCCCTTGTTGATATTTACAGTTTTATAGTCCTGTAAATGTTCTTTTTGTTAATTCAGTGAGTTAAAGATTATATGTATATATATATATATATATATATATATATATATATATATATATATACATATATATATATATATATATATATATATATATATATATTCATACATACATAAGTATATATACTGTATATATATAAATATATATATATATATATATACCATTACTTTTACACACAGTTTTTCTAATTTAAAATTTCATGCATCAGGCTACAATAACCTTTATGTCGAATTCTATACTCTTTTGGAATATTTTGTATCCAAAGGGTATAAGTGCAAGTGTAGCTACACTTGAGGTTCGAAGTCATCGCTCTCTAAAGATGAGGCACGATTAGCTAGTGAACTAATGCATTCCATAATAAAAGGAGATAAGAGTAAATGGTTTTCAGTTGTTTGTACATGTTTGTGTCGATTCAGTTTATATCGTATTATATATATATATATATATATATATATATATATATATATATATATATTATATATATATATATATATATATATATATATTTATATATATATATATATATATATATATATATATATTTATATATATATATATATATTTATATATATTTATATATATACATATATATATATGTGTTGTTTATATATATATATATAGTGTGTGTGTATGGATATATATACATATATATGTATGTATATGTACATACATATATATATATATGTATATGTACATACATATATATATATATACATTCATACATACATACATATTGTCTGCGTCTTAGTGTTTGTAAATGAAACAGTGATTGGCTTCTCATGACATTTGCGAAAACTCGCCGCTTCAGGTGGATCAGTATGTCATTTTGGTCTCCCGTCTAAACCAGTGACCTTCAAACCTTGACCTCTGGCGCCCTTGCCATGCTCTGCCCTGTTCCACTAGAAGGTGGAACCATCTCCTCCCGCGTGTCGGCTTTGCGTTCCTCTTCTTCCTGCCTGACACTTGCGCAGCTGGGCCCTTTCTCCTCGTGGGCGTCGCAAGGTCCTTGCGTGGGAGGTCCTCGGGCTTTTGACAAAGTGGTCTTCAAAAATCATTTGAGGTGCCGCTCTAGCTAGGGAGGATTGCCAGTTGTGTACTTGACTGGTCCAGGACGACCTGAATTCAGCTTGCAGTTCAGAGCACCTTTTTGCTGTCCTTGGGCGGTGGTTCTTCAACTGAGTTTATTTGATTTATAGTAAATATATATATATATATATATATATATATATATATATATATATATATATATATTATTATTATTATTATTATTATTATTATTATTGTTATTATTATTATTATTATTATTATTATTATTATTATTATTATTATTATTATTATTATTATTATTATTATTATTCAGAAGTTGAACCCCGTTCATATGGAACAAGCTCATAGGGCCCACTGACTTGAAATTCAAGCTTCAAAAGAAGATTATGGTGTTCATTCGAAAGAAGTAACAGAAAGTAAAAGGGAAATTAGAAAGAGAAATCAGCCATTATATAATATATATATATATATATATATATATATAATATATATATGTATATATATATTATATATATATATATATATATATATATATATATATATATATATATATAAATATATATATATATAAATGTATGTTTGTACATACACATACAGTATATAACACTGGGTATAAATCCTGTCTCCTTTCGGTAACAGTGACATAAATTTACAATGTGTATGCTGTAGTGACAGCGCAAAATGAACATCCTTTACACCTGACAAGTGTTGGGGAAGGGGAAGGGGGGTGGGAGGAGCAGTAAAACTCGTTAATGTGCCAGTGTTCCGTATCGCCGACAGATCTGTTGTTCTCGTACCTTTTGCTCTCGTCCCATGTGAACCGCCTTCCTTGAACTCTCTACATTTTACGTATTTCTTTTGAAGTTGTTGGGTCGGGGTTTATACAAGCCTTGGACTGGTATTCATATTCTTACACCTGGCTTGTATCAGACTAGACTGGATAATGTTTCTTTCCAGTATATTATTGGAATAAAGTTTTTTTTTTTTTTTTTTTTTTTTTTTTTTTTGCCCCCTGCGCTATTGGTTGTACGGTTGCTTTCAATAACTTGAGCGAAAATCCCAGTGTTCAGCTGTACGTACCTTGTACATTTTTTATGCTGATTTATTCTCTTTTGCAAAATAAAACTTGTCTCAGAACTTCAGTGGCATTTGATATACGCATTTGTATTGTCGGGAGAGTTCTTAATTAGTTGTTATTTAATTTGTAATTATTGTTCTAGAGGATATTATGTTAGATATCAAGACGAAACCGGGGAAGATCTGCTGTATACACACACTGCTTCATTTACCCTGTGGAACATATGCATATATATACATCACGTGTCAGTGTGATTTAAGGAATATATATATATATATATATATATATATATATATATATATATATATATATATATATGTATGTATGTATATGAAATGAGAGAGAGAGAGAGAGAGAGAGAGAGAGAGAGAGAGGGAGAGAGAGAGAGAGAGAGAGAGAGAGAGAGAGGGGCGTGTTTACGCTCTCCAGATGCAGCCAGGACGAGCTTACACCTTGTTATTGCTTATTTATCGTTTGTCACTGTTGTGTGTTTAGGACACGTTCTTCTTTTTTTTTTTTTTTTTTACTTTCTTGAGGTAAATGTTACTTATCGTGTAAGTTTGGTTTCATTGTATGTTTCTTGTAGTTCCCAGTGTGGAATATTTAGACGGTAATTATTTATCGTATCAGACGCGTTTTATTTGCATGAAGGATTTCACGTGTAATTCTCAATACAATAATATCGCTTTTCCAAGCACTTGATTTTTGTTCTTTGTATGTTGAAATATTTGTTGATATTAAACTGGAGTCACTTAGAGCAGTAAGTTTCTCTCTCTTTCTCTCTGTTACTGACACAAACACACACACATACACACACATGCAGTTGGTCAGTGATCAGAGTGTAGCCTATGTCAGTGGAGGCTGCACGACGCGTACTTATGGCAGAGTTTCGTGTGAGGGAGAGAGCGAAATATTTTTACTGTGAAACCGTAACCGAGATTCTAATTTTATCTTTTTATTAAGAATACGTAGCATGCTGGCATTGAGCTACAAATATCGTTTAATATCCATTCGCTCCACCTCGAAAATAATATATGCAGGCCTTTACCGAGGGGGGGTGGTGTTCGGGGTGGAAGTCCATATTTTCTGACTATCCTTTTCATTGAACTGTACTTATAAAGTAATAAATAACAGTCTTTTGTTTTTTTGGCGAGTCTTCTATTATAAATTTTGTTGTTAAACATCAACATCATTCTTTAATAGTAGGAAATGCAAGAGTAGCAATAGGAATATGATATAGGCCACCGCATGTGGAAGAAAATGTCCAGTTTTGGGACCTTTTCTTCGTTGACGAACTGCATATCAACTATAATTTCCCTTCGGTTTACATATGTACATATAGGCCTATTATTTCCGAGGTATAGCCGATTGGATATTAAACGACATTTGTAGCTTAATGCTTGTATGTAAATCACGGTGATGTGGTAAAAATTCATTCATACTTGGGTCAAGATACGACTTACAATGTATTATAATTATAACTGAGAAGTTACAGGTTCGGGAAAAGACTCGACTTGATCGTACTTCGGCCTTAGCGCGAGTGTATGATTTTTATTTATTATATGCCATAAAAACTAAACTGGTCCCCCCCCCTCATCCGTAAAGGTTGATAACACCACATTTACGAGTGTAAATTTACCCGTATTGGAGATATATGTATATGAGGAAACCGAATCCAGTAAAAAGTAACGAGTCGATTTTATTGGCTTTAAATTTAACCTGAGAGCGTCATCTGTGGCGTCAAAGCATACGCCATCTATTGGCGGAAAAAATAAAATACTGATAAGTTGCCGAAGGGGACTGTGGAGACAAAGTAAACGTGATGAGCAAAATGTACCCATTGGTGAAAAATGTCTTCGATAAAAAATTTAACCAATGGGCAATGTACCAATAAAAAAACGGCACCAATAGAATCAATGTAAGACAAGGTACCGATGTACCTAGTGTACAAAATGTGCCCATTTGCTTTGTTTAGTATCGGGGTAGATTGTTTATATTGGGTACCATTTGTCTGATACATATAGCAAACTACGTACATTTTGTTCATTATGTACATATTGTACATTGTTTCTCAAGAGTGACCATCAACAAAGGAAAGAAGTTTGAGGCATTCCTAATTAATTACTTTTGCAGAATCAGAAATATTTACTGCTTCCTAAGACTCTGTGGATTTCAACTTTGATTTCAGTGTGTCGGCAGTTAACCTCACACTTTCCAAATCCTCTATAATTTCCGTTTTCACAGCAGTCACGTGCAAAGATGCAAACTGTATCAGTATTAAAAAGACATAATTTCTGGAGATACTCGAGATACCTAAACTGCTTAAAGGTGTGTTGTCAATGCAGCGGCTGAAGCTTCTGTAGCCGCGAATCTGTAACCTTGCGGCTCCAAAATTATTACATTATTGGTATTATTATTGTTACTGTTGTTATTCATAATGAACATAAATTCCTCTGAAAAGGCTAAAAGGTCATAAACCTGTACGGAAGGCTTTTGAAAACAATGATTCTCAAGCATTTTCAATGTTGTCTAGAAGCACCAACATTTCTAAGCAGTATCTGTGTGTGTTTACAGGAATCGGTGGACTATCAAAAAAAAAAATACATCGATTACCACAGACTTTGAAATCAAGAATGACCGGTATTAAACAGCATGTAATATTAGGAAGGAATCTGTGTCATTCAGAAGCAGCTTCAAAACTGAGTAATGTTTAATACCGGCCATTCTTGATTTCAAAGTCTGTGGTAATCGATGTATTTTTTTTTAGATATTCCACAGATTCCTGTAAATACGCACAGATACTGCTTAAGAATGTTGGTGCTTCTAGACCACACTGAAAATGCTTGAGAATCATTGTTTTCAGACTTTTGTATATTCACGGATTTTATTTAGTAATTCCATATCAGTTTATATTCACTGTGTTTTTTTACACGAGGGCTTTGCAAGTTTCGGAAGCTTTCTGTACGGGTTTATGACCTTTTAGCCTATTCAGAGGAAGGTATGTTTATTATAACAATAGTAGCAATAATAATACTAATAATATAGTGCATCTGATGAGCTCCATTATCTAATGAACCATTATTGATTAGTATACACTACACCGTCTCAGACAGGACTGGGCCTAATTACGAACTCTGTTGACATCGTCAATTTATTTGTTTTAGAAAAAGCAAAGATTTTTTCAACCCAGTTTATTCTGAGACCGATCATTATTTTCTTGGGAACCTTTAATATTGCTGTGTCATAATTCGACTTATTCTTGATTTTCTGTCCGAAGGATATTGATGAGTTCTTGATGAACTGGAAGATTAGATCTGGGAGATTATTTCTTATCTTTGACACTTGAATGATTAATCATCTTTTGAGGCGATTTTGTTTTCGAGCCTTTCTGGGTTGTATTTTAGATTTGTTCAACCATTTTCTGAATTTTCCCATTTCTTCAGTTTATTGTAGTAGTTTTTTATTGTTGCCATTCATCATTACCCTTGTCACTCACCCCCCCTCTACCCTCCATCCACTCCCCCCCCTCCACCCTTTCATCAACTCCTAACCCCTTTACGTAACTGGGGCATCAGGCAACAGTTTAATACTGTCCTTCTCTCTCTCTCTCTCTCTCTCTCTCTCTCTCTCTCTCTCTTTTCTCTCTCTCTCTCTCTCTCTTATCCTGTCAGGGTTGATCTTTCGCTGTTGGCCCCTGCGCTGTTTTTGAATACAGTTTTATTCGTTCTAGATGCATCCCCACCCGTAGAATTCGAGTCTGACTGTCCAACTCAAGGTTCTTTGCAGCGCGCCTTCGGCCCCTAGCTGCAACCCCTCTCGTTCCCTTTACCGTACCTCCTGTCATATTCTCTTTCTTCCACCTTACTCTCCACCCTCTCCTCACAATTGATTCATAGTGCAACTGCTTTGAGGTTTTCCTCTCGCTACACCTTTCAAACCTTGCACTGCCAATTTCCGTTTCAGCGCTGAAGGACCTCATAGTTCACAGGACATTAATAAGAGTCAGCATCGGCCCAAGAAGACTGCGGTGAGAGAAACCGAGCCGTCAGTCCGACCAGAAATAAAGACCCAGTAATGGGAAATGTAATGGGACGACAGTAATAATTGTTCGCCGTTGCTGGTAACAGGTGTTAAAAACAGAACACTCATACCCGGACAGAATTGCTGGTATATAACAACATGAAGAGAAGCCACAGAACGAAATCAATATAAGAGGGAAGATGACGTCACTGAGACTTGCCGCCAAAGACAAGGCTCGAATTGTATTGCGTTAAAGAAAATACAGAGGCGAAATTCGGCTGAAATATGTTACAACAAACAAAATACAGTAGCGAAATTCGCTGGCTGAAACGGGTGTTTTAACTGAATCGAGGTTATAACGGAAGGTGGACTGATGAACACAAGAGAACATTTTTGTTAAATAGAATCACAGGGACTTGCTTCAGCTTCAGGTGTATCGGTCATATAATATTATATATATATATATATATATATATATATATATATATATATATAATATTATTATGTATATATAATGCCGTGATAAACTGTATTGACTTTTTGGCTATCAAGAGACATATTAAGTGATATTTACAGTCAATATATATATATATATATATATATATATATATAATATAATATATATATATATATATATATATATATAATATTTATATCAAAAATACTTGACCGTAAATATCACTTAATATTCCTCTTGATAGCCAAAAAGTCAAGCCAACAGTTTATCACGGCTTCTAAACCAAAGGCACAGGTTCGAATCCTAGCAGGTTAGAAGCCACAATAAGAGTGTAATTCCTTATTGTGGGAAAGTTACTCCCAAGATATGGGGAATTCGATATGGACTGATATTTGTGGCTTGATATTTGTGTATACGAATTAGTCACGTTTATAAATATCTTGGAAAAATAGATTTAACTTTAGTATCCCTAAAGGGAATTACTGTAAATCAAGACATTTAGGAGAATCTGACCTCCGTAGGGGGCTAGTGTCGTCAGTGCACCTCACGCGCTGCGCCGTAGCCATTACTAAAGGTTCTGCGCAGCGTCCCCCCATCCAGCCCCTAGCTGCAACTCCTTTCATTCCTTTTACTGAACCTCCGTTCGCGTTCTCTTCCATCTTACTTTCCATTCTCTCCTAACAGTTGTGTCATAGTGCAACTACGAGGTTTTCCTCCTGTTACACCGTTCAGACCTTTTTACTCTTGTTTCCCTCTCAGCGCTGAATGGTCTTACAGGCCCCAGCACTTGGCGTTTGGCCTTAATTTCATATTCCATTCCATTCCATGAGAATGTGCCGACTGTGAAATCTTCCATTCAACGAGGATAGAATACGTCTTCTTGGACATTATAAGTTTTAATAGGATATCTAAATGTGAAAATATTAGTTTTAATAATACCTGCACACAAATCCTTTTAACCTCTGTATTTTTTGAAGCGAATCAAAACAAAGCTTTTCAACTTCCTTAGATATTTTGTAAATGAATGTATTTACATTTTGTAAATGTAAATATTTTGACATCTCCCGTTTGTCATCTGCATCCAGTGATGAAGATGGCAACTTTGGTGATATTCTGCAATGTATTTACAAGGAAAAAGAACGTGTGATCAATACACATTAACTGCTACTGAGTATCATGTTTGAGCAGTTAAGTTGCGCATGGGTAATCACAACGCTTAATCACAGTGGGTGGTACGATCAGCTAAAAACATTATAGTGATTTTAATGCCCACAGTCCTTATTTGAGAGAACAGTTGTTGTTCTTTTCATAATTCTGGGACACTAGATAAATCCCTGAGCTCAAATATTATATTTGTTTCAGGGGCTTTGAAATGATTATCATAAAGTACCTCCAACTCCACTCTGCAACTACACAAAACAGCCTAGAAATTTGACCAACTGCACACAAGAAGCATTCCAACTTTTCAATACTCCGTAGGGGGTAGTGCCATCATGGCACCTCACGCGGTGCACTCTGGCATTCCTTAAGGTTCTTTGCAGCGTCCCTTCGGCCCCTAGCTGCAACCCTTTTTCATTCCTTGTACTGTACCTCCGTTCATATTCTCTTTCTTCCACCTTTCTTTCCACCCTCTTTTAACAGATGTTTCATAGTGCAACTGCGGGGTTTTACTCTTGTTACACCTTTAGGACCTCCACTTCTCTCAATTACCCTTTCAGCTCTGAATGACCTCATGGGTCCCAGTGCTTGGCCTTTGGCCTAAATTTTAAATTCCAATTCCAGTTCCAGCTTTTCGATACATCGTGATCAAGACTTCTTCTTCTTCTTCTTCTTTTAACGTGCTTTTATTCCCATTTCAAGACAAGTCTTTTAATTGCTTCGTAAGAGACTTTTCCTCAGGCTTAGAATTCCGTGGCGGTTGGAAGAACGGTCTGGTTTCATTACAGAAAAACACCGAATAAGGAAACGAACCAACACACTCGACAGAAGGTTTAACAATTTAAAATTGAAATCGGTCCACAGACAGGAGAGCATTACCGAAAGTGGCGTCAGTAGCGCTAGAAATTGACACTAAAATCCATATGCATGACAAATTGTGTGCTGAGTCTGGAAGGGAAGTAATTAGTGACTGGATTATTTAATGGAAGCAATGTCATGTCTAAAAGACATGGAAAAGATTAAGGAGAATATAAATGGAATCTGTCCAGTCCCCAAAATGTGGTCTGCTCGGCGTAATATTTTTGTGACAGAACTCTCAATAAAAAGCCCGTCAATGTGGAAATGTTCGGCAATGAGCATTCACACTCTCGCAGAGTTGAACATGAGCTGGGCTTGCTTTTATAGCTCTCAGCTTAGCTATAATCTTTGGGTCGATAAGATCTTCGCCCTCGTCGCTTGGCTGGTCTGGATTTGTAAAAATTGCGGCCCTGTTTAGCATTATCAGATAAGGTCTGAAAGGCAACGGTTGACGCATAACATAAAACTTACTGATAGGAAAACATTCATGCGAGTTGTATTCATAATTTTTTAGAACAAAATAAGTAAAGGCAAGTCTTTGACTTGAATAGATTATTATCTACAGTATGCTTGGGGGAGTTGGGGGGTGGGTTGTAAAATAATAAGACTTTTCAGTGGACAGTGAAGCAAGGCTTTGTAAAGCTTTTCGCTGCCTGAGCAACATTGCGTTATCATACCCTTTACTTTGGAAGGTACTCTCACAAGCAGAAACCTTCACTGCTTTATACTCTTCTTTTTTTGTCATTTATTGTCACTTGTAAAAGTTTTGGGGGAAGGCCTTCATTATTTTTGTGGTATTCCATCCAGGCAGTTCTGTTTACTTAAACCTGAAGTTTATCACACATCTCGTTTGGGTAACTAAACACTAGTCAAGAACCCGTCGCCTTATTGAGGCTTGATGAAATTGGTCATTCAGGTTGGGCCTTTTAAGTACGCTTGCGTACCTGAAGCCTTTGGGAACAGCCCACAGATCTGGATGCCGTTGATTTCTGTGGAATAAAATAACAGACAGTATACCCAGAAGTGGCATTCAGTGCCATCAGACTACTCATGGGCAAAGGTTTGGGTTCATGCTTAGCAGAAACGTGATCAAGTGGTTTCCAGATTGTGTGCATTCTATTGTCTCTGCTTTGTATGGCTGTGGTTCGATTCACAATAAGTTGTAGGGTCCTGCTGCTGCTAACCAATTGGTCTTCCAGCCACGTAAAATAAGTCTAACTTCTTCGGGCCAGCTCCTAGGAGAGGAGCTGTTAATCAGCTCAGTGGTCTGGTAAAACTTACGGCATACTTAACTTTACTTTGTATATTCCATGTATATGGCTCTGAGCTGAAATAAACAGTATTATTATTATTATTATTATTATTATTATTATTATTATTATTATTATTATTATTATTATTATTATTATTAACCTCGGAAGCTCTCTTCTTGTGTAGAGCCTGTAAAACGCAGGCTAGTTATTCCAAATTGTGAGTACAGCGATCAGATGAACCTTAATTAATCCATTGCACTAACAAGTGAAAGTCTGTCGTTAACCGGGGTAAATGAGAACGTATGGTGACTGAATAGACATTTTGAAACTGAGCCGAATGCATCTGATGGTTTCTTTTTTAGGAACTGGCGTCTCCAGTTATGTCTGGCCTATGTTCCATTTCCGTGATCTTGTTTTAAAGTTGAAATTGTGTTTTTACCTTTCAAGGTTTAGTTGGGGTGCTGCCTCTCTCTCTCTCTCTCTCTCTCTCTCTCTCTCTCTCTCTCTCTCTCTCTCTCTTATGCTGACATTCTCATGGCATAAAACGGTCCGGTTTTACCCTTCGTTTTAGTATCTTCATGTCAAAATCCTGTTCTCCAAATTATATATATACGAGTATATATATATATATATATATATATATATATATATATATATATATATATATATATATATATATATATATATATATTGACATATATATATTATCTATATTTGACATGAGGATACAAAGACGAAGGATAAAACCAAACCGTTATGCCATGAGAACGTCATCATAATAGAGAGAGAGAGAGAGGGGGGAGGCGCAGCATCCAAACTAAACCGTGTAAAGTAAAACACAATTTTAACTTCAAAACAAGATCACGAAAGTGAACCAGAGACTAGACATACCTGGAGATGACCATTCCTTAACAGACATCATCAGATGCATTCGGCTTAATTTCAAAAGGCTCCAGTTATTTCATCTACCTGTGAAATTGGCAGACTCGACCGCAGATCAGCATTCTCTCTCTCTCTCTCTCTCTCTCTCTCTCTCTCTCTCTTGATCACTAATACAACCCTACGTCTAAACGGGTATGTTCAAATTAAACACGACGTGTTCAAATTAAACCCGAGATACAAACAAGTTTTATTTTGCAAACCCAACATGATACTGGTTAAATAGAAATGAGATGAGGTTATTAAACCCCACCTCAAACGTCAATAAAACCTAAGTGACAGAAAAGAGAAACCTAATTCCCTTTCCCACACACTGACCCTAAAAGTTCCATATTACTCCCCAAGTCCAACAATTATAGTTCAAATTATGACAGATGTCTAAACAGCCATAGTTCAGATTAAGACAGATGTCTAAGACAGTCATCCCAACCACATCCCATGCTTTACGCACTTCTGTGCGTGGTCTATCCACGATACATCTGTCAAACAAAGAAACATGTACATTAACCCAACGTGAAATAATGCGGGATATTTCCCATAATATTATAAAAAGAGCCCCATAAAAGAAAATATGTAAATAATAAGAAAACCCACAGACAACGGAAATAATGAAATGCAGGCCAATGCACTGAAAGTCAGTCAGCTTACCTTGTCCACAGGTGATTAGGAGAGCTTGGATTTTCTGTCTATCACTTATAGCTCCAGCAGCCACAATGCAATATATTTCGTAAACGATCTCACACTTGCCTTATCAGCCCCTCCCTTTAGGACAAACGAACGCACGAACACGCAAAGGAACTCCTTAAAATTCGGATTTGTAACTGGACAGGGGTTTTTGGAAAGTTCCATGCTGAACTGACTTCCGTTCCACGTGTGTTGTCTTCAAGCGCCTCCCGTGAGGGTGACATTGCTGAATCGGCACCGGAAGTGCCAAGTCGCGCCCGAGTGCTGAATTCGAAAATGCCCTAGGATTCACTCCCTGCTGCGTATGACCTTTGCCTTACATGTCACATATATATATATATATATATATATATATATATATATATATATATATATATATATATATATATATATATAATGTGTGTGTGTATATATATATGTATATATTATGTGACACGTAAAGCCTTGTCCACACTAGCGGGCAGTGCCCGACGGGCAAACACTGTTCCCATAACTCGTTCCACAAAACTGACTGACCGACTACGGAGCCAGAGCGATGCTATTGCCTGGTAACACTGATTCAGAAGCGAGAGAAAATATAAACAGCCGGAAGTACCCGACGGGCATGCCCGCTAGTGTGGACAGGCCATTAGGCAGAGGTCATACAGGGCAGGGAGCGAATCCTAGGGCATTTTCGGATTCAGCACTGTCCGGGCGCGACTTGGCACTTCCGGTGCCGATTCAGCAATTTCACCCTCACGGGAGGCGCTTGAAGACAACGCGCGTGGAACGGAAGTCAGTTCAGCATGGAACTTTCCAAAAACGCCTGTCCGCTTACAAATCCGGTTTTAAGGAGTTTCCCTGCGGGTTCGTGCGTTCGTTTGTCCTAAGAAGGGGCTGATAGCGTTCGTTCGCAAATGTATTGATTGCATTGTGACTGCTGGAGCTATAAGTGACTGACATAGAAAATCCAAGCTCCTAAACGCCTGTTGACAAGGTAAGCTGACTGACTTTCAGTTCATTGGCCTGCATTTCATTATTTCCGTTATGTCTGTGGGATTTCTTATTATTTACATATTTTCTTTTATGGGGCTCTTTTTATAATATTATGGGAAATATCCCGCATTATTTCACTTTGAGTTAATGTAAATGTTTCTTTGTTTGACAGATTTATCGTGGATAGACCACGCACAGAAGTGCATAAAGCATGGGGTGTGGTTGGGATGACTGTCTTAGACATCTGTCTTTATCTGAACTATGGCTGTTTAGACATCTGTCATAATTTGAACTATAATTGTTGGACTTGGGGAGTAACAGGAACTTTAGGTCGTGTGTGGGAAAGGGAATTAGTTTTCTCTTTCTTTCACTTAGGTTTTACTGACGTTTGAGGGAGAAGGTTTAATAACCCCATCTCATTCTATTTTCTCCAGTATCATGTTGGGTTTGCAAAATAAAAATTTATTTTTGTATCTCGGGTTTAATTTGAACATACCCGTTTAGACGTAGGGTTGTATTAGTGATCATGAGAGAGAGAGAGAGAGAGAGAGAGAGGCTCTGATCTTCGGTCGAGTCTGCCAATTTCACAGGTAGATGAAATAACTGGAGCCTTTGAAATTCAGCCAGATGCATCTGATGATGCCTTTTAAGAATGTTCATTTTATATATATATATATATATATATATATATATATATATATATATATATATATATATAAATCATGTGGTCCACAATGCCCTCTTAGCTTCTGGGCATCAGAATTTTTCTTCATATTCTTGCATTTGGATCTTAGGCTTTGTAGTGACAAACGTATCCAAAAAATGTAAAGAATTCGAGACGCTAAGAGGGCATTGAGGTTATTAGTTACGTACGTATTGGATAAAAAGTGATCAGTAGATAGCTGTATATGCTTGAAGTTCATTCATGATATACCTGATTGCGTGAAACATAATGTAACTGGGTTACATTATGAATTTTTCAATATACAGTGGTTCCAAGATGGTTTCGCTGTACCCAAATCAATTGCGTTGACGGACTGATCGATGGTTCAATGAAAATTGAAAATTGGAAAATCATCAGCACGCGGTCTGCTACCGTACCTGTGTTTCACATCAGCTTCAAGAGCCTCGTCTCGTTATCATATTTCGGCAGAATGTCAGGGGGGAAACATTATGCGATGAGTCAGCCGTGCGCCAAATGTCCATCATATTCCATTCTTGGCTATAATTCCTATTGGCAAACAATTGAAACAATAGAGGGAACCTTCCATCTGTACAGAGCTTATTTTGACAACAGGACACTTGCTGAAAACAGACTGGTGGTTCATACACCGAGTCTTATAGACAGTATAAAGGTAAACGCTAGACTTTGTCAGTATTGACTCGAGGGCCAGAAAAAACCAAGCTTTTGAAGTGTATTATGAATATAATTATGTATGAATTCTCATTACATCACCGTGACATATTTTTTATATTCACAAACATTGAGCTACAGATGTCATAGGATATCCAATTCGCTCTACATCGGAAATAATACCGAGGGGGAATTACAATTGATAAGTGATAGTCACCTGGTGGACTCGAACCACAAACATTAACTTTCCCCAACTAAAGCGATGAGTTCTCTTACCACTGGAGAAAGGGAACGGGGTTGTGTCGAAATGGAGCGTCTCGCCCTTCTCTCTTTTTCTGTCTCTTGCCTGGTGACAGTTTAATTAAGAGTGAATGACTCACTTTGAATATACATATATATACATATACTTTCTCTTGTTGAAAAGAGGACTGTGCCATTTGTGTTACAAAGGTCTTTTGGAAACAGCCATATTCTCCACAGGCAACCTCAAGCAAGGTAACACAATGAATCCCCTAAAAAATCCAAGGAACAATTCAGATTAAATCCAGTAGTTACGTCCTGCACTGGGATCGCCATTTGATAAGCCTCGTAGCGTCTTTACATAACCATTGGAGACCCGTAAACGTGGACTTAGCCAAGGGGGACAAACGCCCCTCCGTCTTCCTGAATTTAATTGGTATTGTTTACATCACGAAAGTACTGGAAGTAATGGAATGATGCAGGTAGATTGCGTTGAAAAACCACTAAACGCTACAGTACATTATCAATGAATAAGTAAAACATGCGCCGAAGAAACGAATTTTCTGTGCATCGTATAATCAAGGCCACCGAAAATAGATCTGTCTTTCGTTGGTCTCGGTTAGAATGGTGTGTGAGCCGCGGCCCATGAAACTCTAACCGATTTGCCGGTGGTGTCCTAACCTATCGTTGCCAGGCTCACGATTATGGCTAACTTTAACCTTGAATAATATAAAAACTACTGAGGTTAGAGGACTGCAATTTGGTATGTTTGATGATTGGAGGGTGGATGCCAATTTGCAGCCCTCTGGCCTCAGTAGTTTTTAAGATCTGAGGGCGGACAGGAAAAAAAGTGCGGACGGACAGACAAAGCCGGCTTAATAGTTTTCTTTTCAGAAAACTAAAAGCAACCCATCAGCATAATTAAAAAAAAAGGTAACGATTGAAGGTCACCGTTTATTCGATCCCACATCATTCCCGGCTGCAGCCACGTCGCAGTACTGCTAGCCTTGCGATCAACATATAATATGTATAACGGCAGTAATTCAAACCGGGATGAGTGACGGGGCAGATAATCCACTTTATGATATTTGTTCGGTGCCACTTGTGCACTGCTCTGGGCAAAACGCCCCTCTCCCAACTGTCGTCGTCCCCTTCCCCAACCCTGGAAGAGCTGCACTTCACGACTCACTTTCACAACTGGCGGTATTCTGCCAAACGAGCGGGTCCCGGAGACATTGTTAAACAGCAACTGCAGGTTGTAATCGACGCGTACTTTTTTCCTCCACATACAGTGCTCC